>NW_019716257.1:1944517-1946617 GCF_900074925.1 Ramularia collo-cygni | reverse complement strand
TATTAAAGACTACGAAGCTCTCGATAGGTTCGAGGCGTAGGCTCCGCGTATACGTAGAGGCCGCGTAGTAAAAGAGGCTCGGAAGTAGAGCGGAGCAAAATAGAAGAAGAGTAATAAGAATTAAGTAGTTTTATTACGGTTAGACCTAAAGGGGATTACTTTATAGACTATACTATAAGATAGGCGCATACGCTACGTAAGCCTAGAGAACGCGCTAAGTACTCTACTCGAACTTATTCTCCTCCGCCTTAAACTCCTCCTCGAATAGCTCGTTTCTAGTAAGGGTAGTATCGAAGGCATTAGTAGACTGCCCTATTATCTCTAACTACTATATAGACGGTTAGTATTATAGACGTATACGAGGAGCAGGCGAGACACTTACGATACGACCGACTTAAGTAATAGCTATAAGATTGTTCGTTAAGCGAGTAAGATTAGGCGCCTCGACTACGCTACTCTTACGCCGTACACCCGAGGTAGGCTCGTTAATACGGATCTAAGTATCTAACTTAACACTAAAGGTGTTTACCGCCGCCTTATAATTAGCTTCCTCCTAACTACCCTTCTATATAGTAGTATCTACTAGATTAAGCTCTTAGGCCGTAGCTATAACGCTATCGTAGCGTAGGCGTATCGCTACCGACACGGGTTTATACTTATAATAATTGTTCCTTTAAGGGAAGTTAGCGCTACGTAAGAAAGAAGCAGGCGTCTCGAATAAGCGTTACTTACTTATAGTAGTCGTACTTACGCTTAAACGCGCTAAAGATAGCGTTATAGCGATAGCTAACACGAAGGTATACTAACCGCGTATAGCGGCGATAGGCCGTAGGCACCTCGACGGCGCGGCGCTTGCTCGCTAACGCTTAAGCGGGAGTCGACGGCGGGTCGGGTACGCGACGCTTACGGGGAGTACGTAGCGGCATAATAAAGAGTAGATATGTAGAAGAGAAATCTATAAGGTAGAAAGAATATTAATAAGGGGTAGTTGCTAGGGTAGGTTACTTAGCAAATAACCTACTTAGAGATCTATAGATATAAGACCCTTACGGACAGTAGTAGTAACGTATACGCCGCGTAGTAGGGGACTTATTAACCCTCTTATCGAGTAGCGGTCGTTAAGGGAATTAAACCCTCGCCCTWCTAGGTACGGCATTTAGCCTACTAGAAGGAGGATAAAGTTCCGAAAGCGGCTACTTCCTATATAGCTAGTTTAACTAGCCGGCTTTTATATAAATAGCCCGAAGGTTGCTTAGAAAATAGGCACTTTACTATATAGAGTCTACGGACCCCGAGYGCGACGTATACGACGCGCGCGCGCCTCTATTCCCTAAGCCCCCGAACTAAGGCTAGTTCGTATAGGGGGGAAGGAGGTAATTATAAGGGCCGTGTAAGAGCCCTTATAATAACAGGATTAATAGAAGTAGCTAGATTAACTAACCTTAGAGAAGGGAGTGTAATATAACCCGACTACTTAGCGTAGGCTTAGCGTATATATAACTCCTACGCATAGCGTACATTTAACCTATAAGAATTAGTCTTATCTCTAATCGAGTAATTACGGGTGTCTAATACATTGCTACATCTTTACCCTTATAATAACCTTATATTAGAAGTGTCCGTAACGCGTACGAAACGTAGTCTTCTAGCGATCGCTAGCCTTAATCTTAATACGATAATACGCAGCCGAGAGGTCTAAGCTAGTAAAGAATGCRTTGCCCCTAAGTCGATTAAGCGTCTCGCTAATTAAGGGAAGTAGATAGCGGTTCTTAATCGTAATTTCGTTTAAGCCGCGATAGTCTATATATAAGCGTAGTAAGCTATCCTTTTTCGGAACGAACAGGATAGGCGTACTCGCCTCGCTTTCGCTAAGCTCGATCTAATCGTTCTTAGTCGCTTTAGTAATATACTCCTATAGCTGCGCTAGCTCTTTCGAAGACTAATAATAGAGAGGTTTAAAGGGCGGCTTCTTACCTAGCTCTAAATCGATAGCGTGCTCTACGTCGTTAGGGAGCTTACGCCTCGCCTTATCCGTAGGAAAGAATATATCGTAATATGCCTTAAACTCCTCCGGAAGTTCGGACCTACTAAGGATTTCGC
>NW_019716257.1:1905470-1940007 GCF_900074925.1 Ramularia collo-cygni | reverse complement strand
GTAGCGTAAGTAGTGTACCTTAGTTCTACTAAAAAAAGATTGTTGCAGAGTTGTCGCTAAAAGCGCACCGTACTCGGGCCGAAAAGAAGAAGCTTTCGGCAAGCGCGTCGGCGGGAACGACGCGTCTCCCTCGTCATCATCCCAAGATTACATCCAAGTAATTTATTCACATACACAGCAATCCAAAGCAACCTGGTCACACTCAAAATGCCTGAGGTAAGCATCATGCATCAAGCTTCGTCGACTGTACACACCTCAGACTAACAGCATCTCACTAGATTGGGGAAGTAGCTCGAATTGTGCATTATCTGAGAAAACATCTTGTCAATCGCACAGTCACGAGCTGCGAGGGCTTTGTCGATGATATTGTCTATGGAAAAGTCGGCTGCTCGGCCGAAGCCTTCAGCAATGCCTTTACCGGCCGCAAAGTAATGTCGGCAGGACAACAAGGCAAATACTTCTACGTGACCTTGGACAAAGCACCTCACAGCATTATGCATCTTGGAATGACAGGCTGGATCAAGTTTAACGCGGAGGAGACTGGATACTATCGACAAGCTGTGAAGAAGGACGGCGAGAAAGAAGACTGGCCGCCGAAGTACATGAAATGGCTTATTAAATGCGATGCAGAGGGCGATAGAGAGGCGTTGGAAGTGGCTTTTGTCGATCCAAGACGGCTGGCGAAGATACGGCTGGTGGATTGCGAGGCGGACAAGATTCGAAGCGTTTCGCCTTTGAAGGAGAATGGGCCGGATCCCGTTATCGACAAAGACGTTGTAACGCTCGAGTGGCTTACAGCACTGCTGCGCAGGAAGAAGGTTCCAGTCAAGGCACTGATCCTCGATCAGGCGAACATATCAGGAATAGGCAATTGGGTTGCGGATGAGATCCTCTATCAGGCAAAGTTGCATCCTGAGCAATATAGCAACACATTCTCTGACGACGAGATTGCACGGCTAAGAGAGGCCATGTTCGAAGTGACCGGACTTGCCTGCGAGGTGCTAGCCGACTCGGAACAGTTCCCACAAGACTGGCTTATGAAGTACCGGTGGGATAAGGGAAAGAAGGCGAGCAATGTTCTGCCTAATGGGGCGAAAATTGTACATTTGACCGTTGGAGGCAGGACCAGTGCGATTGTGCCGAGTGTACAGAAGAAGACCGGCAACGTTGCAGCAGATGTCAAAGGTGAGGACTCGGCCGAGGAGAAGACGGAGCCGGTGGCCAAAGGACGGAAGAGGAAGTCGAAGGCTGTCAAGGAAGAAGACGAAGAATTGGGGAACGACGATGAAGAGGAAGAAGTCATGCCTGCGAAGAAGACTAGAAGCCGAAAAGTCAAGTCAGAGGCAGCCGACTCTGTTCCTACTGAGCCGAAAAGGGCAAGCAGGGGGGAGAAGGCTGCGATCAAGAATGAAGAGCCGGAAGAGGAGGTGCCAGGTCGCAAGAAGAAAGCGCAATCCAAGCCGATCGCACCCTCAAAGCCTGTGGTGCCAGGGGAGAGGAAGTCCACGCGCAACAAAGCTTGAGATTGGAGGAAACGATCCACCAGACATGTTGTATGCTATGCAGCAGCCAAGAGTGCTGAACACACTGTATAGTATTATGACCGATGATATGCAACGATTGTCTTGCCCATGCGATGATTCTAGGGTTAGGGTTGGGGTAGTATGCATCGGTGTGGCCTCCTCACTCACGACTAGCTACCTATTGCCTAATAGTTGGTGAATGACCCATAGAAACGGTATAGCATTGTGGATTGGGCGAGCAGACTCAACCTACCTTCGATGTCACATTCGCATCGCCGTGCTGGTCGACGGTAGCCAACCTTGGCGTGGGATCACAATGGCTTTTCCACCTCGATGGATAAATTTCTCTAGTCGTCTTCTGGAAACAGTTTTCATCGACACCACGTTTCTCGCATAACAGTTGAAGAGCTTGATACTCTGAGTCTCAGCTACCTGCTTCCATGAAATGATGGATTCTGAATCGGCATTAGAAGTCCGCCGAGCGGCGAGCGCGGGCAGAGATAAGCACAAGCTAAATAGTTTCTCTTATTCATCATTCTACCATTTTGCTCCTGCGCGTGCTTTCATCCATACTCAGCCTGTCCGAAAGAGGGCAAAAACGAAGAAGATGGCCTCAAGAATGCTGACCCTAGGTCTATGTGCTCTCATCGGGTCCGTTATTGCACACGGACATCACGGCGAGGAAGAACACACTCCAGAGCCCTTCATCGGCTGGACGAGAGAAGATCTAGATGCCAAATGGGGGACGGACGTGTGTTTGAAACCATCTCACCGGTCAGGTCATGCCCTCATCTAACGAATATGTGCAGTGGGGATTCAGTGGCATCTCGACTTTTGCTCACCTCGAGCACCAACGCTGTCTGCAGTACCCCGATACCGAATACGACATTGCTATCCTAGGGGCTCCATTCGATACAGCGGTCACATATCGTCCCGGTGCGAGATTTGGCCCCAAAGCTATTCGCTCAGCAAGCGCGAGACAGACTGCTTTCCGAGGTTACAATCCTCGTGCAAACTTGAACCCCTATACCAACTGGGCGAAGATCATAGATTGTAAGGCGGCCAGACGCCAATAACAAGCTACGCAGCTCTTTGACACGTCTGATCCCTTTTCCAGGTGGCGATATTCCTATAACGCCCTTTGACAACGCGCTTGCCCTCAGGCAGATGACGGAAGCCTTCACTAACTTGGCCTACTCCAAAGCCCCAAAGATCAATGCAGAGTCCACAACTCCATATCGCAGGACCCCAAAACTAGTGACGCTAGGTGGAGATCATTCAATCGCTCTGCCAACGCTTCGCGCTCTCAATAGGATATATGGAAGTGTAGCCGTCGTGCATTTCGACGCGCACTTGGATACTTGGCATCCTGCAAAGTACCCATCGGCATGGCTTGATGACGATCTCACCGAATATCAGCAGAGCTTCTTCACGCATGGTACGAAGCAGGATGAGTTTGAGGCATGTATTAGGAACTTTAACTGACCCTATTCACGTGGCAGGCACCATGTTCTGGGTGGCACACAACGAATCTCTTCTTCTACCGAGCAAATCCGTACACGCAGGCCTAAGAACCAGACTCTCTGGAGTCGAAGATTACGAAGACGACGATGCACAGGGCTGGTCACGTTTCTCCGCAGATGACATGGACGACATTGGCGCCAAAGGCATTGCTGAGAGGATCATCAAGCACGTCGGTACCGACACTCCCGTCTATCTTTCCATTGACATTGATGTCATTGATCCCGGTCTTGCTCCTGGAACTGGTACCCCTGAGCCCGGTGGCTGGACGACTCGAGAACTGATTCGAGTTCTCAGAGGTATCGAGGGGTTGAATGTTGTTGGTGCGGACGTGGTAGAGGTCTCGCCGAGTTATGATGGCAGTGGAGAGACCACAGCTTTGGCGGCTGCGCAAGTTGCCTTTGAAATCCTGACGAGCATGGTCAAGCGAGGGTTGAGCAGCACTGGGAAAGAGGACAACATCAAGCAGGAGCTGTGATGTGTCTCTCTCTTGAGTTTCTGCCAGCGCTGGATCGCAAAGGGATGAATACGATCATGTCCCTGCCCCTGAGTTGAGACGCTTCGAGGTTGGGGTTGTCTTCACAACTCAATCGAAATCAGAACTCATTTTCGAGGTAGACTGTTTCAAGTCTCGGATCAGTTGATGAGTCGCTTGCTCATCTCCACATAAAGTACTTACTCGACAGATTGGATGGAACAACCCAAAGACTCAAAACCGGGGCAACGCTCGGGGCAAAATCATATTGTCCTAAGGAGGCTCTGTGGTGAATTGTGTGTTGAAGTTTGTTTATTTCAAGGCAGAGGCCGCTCGAGATCGCAGAAGCGGATATGCTTCGTCTTGCAATGGTTGCCGCTTGTGACCAGACTGCTAGCCATAGTGCCATTCTTATCCCTTTTTGACAGTATCACGCACATAACAGTTTACGGAACGTGAAGTGAGCGCTCGATGCATAATTTGCTCCCAAATTAACCATACATTGTATTGGAGACGGCGAACGCGTAAATCGTTATTTTTGTCAAGTATCCAGCGAGGCGATTTACTAAAAAGAGGTACTGTGAGCCTTTCCTTTGACATCTGCCTTGCATTTCATGTCATACGACGATATCGTCCATCCATCCATTACTATTCGCATCGGACGTTCCACTGCGACCTCTCATGCTGAATGTAGCATCGCGCGCGCGTTGAAAGTCATGTATGGCCCGTAGCAAGTTTGTTCCCTCCTCTTCACTACTCCGCAATGAAACCACAGCCTCTTGCGTTCTATTGTACTTTTTCAAGTAGTATCGTCCCTCCTCTGCTTGCCAAAAATGCATGTCATCTCGTAATTGAGTATCAGCATACGCCCTCGTATCTGGCCACGGAGAGTCGGCATTATCTGCTATGATGGACGCTTCGAAGACGCCCACTTCAGATGAGTTTTCGAGACGTCCCCGGAGTTCAACAGCAAGTTCGCTCAGAGCCTGCAGTTGCTTGATCAGCTCTCCGCCATGTGAGGTCGACCGCTTGATCAGGGAGGCGAAGGATAGAGTTGACGTCCCGACAAGAATCATTGCTGACAGAGTCCGAAGCAMGTGCGAAAACCCCAGCATCCCCGGAAAGCCATTCAGGGCCTTCTCCAACTGTTGATTGATCCCGTGCACGATAGCGATGACTGACTCCGCGGCCGCCATAACGCTCCTCTCATCTTCGATAACCACACAGTAAGCTAGATCAGGTATAACTTGCTCACAAGCTTGCAGAACTGGTAGGACTAGGACCCAAGAGCATGTCGTGGTGAAAGCGTGCCCAAGATACGCGGGGAACACTGTCGTCAAAAGAAGGTATCTTAGACTGGGAGAGTCCATCTGACCATGCTCGGTCACGCATCTCATCGCAGTAGACATTTGGTTGACCAAGTAGGGCTGTTGTCCGTCCACAGCAGCTCTTTCGCTGACAGACTGGATGAATATTGCAAGTTCTTTCCTAGTCTTAGGTTTGCTCAAATGCGGAACATAGCCCTTGAGCCTGCCGACAACATACGTTGGATCGTCCGATGGCAGTGGAAACATGGTGGAGTCAGTGAAGAAGCCGTCGACCTTGCAGAGGCGCGTGGCGTGCTGTTGCAGGAAGGAGACGACTTGCTGAACGAAATCGACGTAGGCACCTTGTACGCTGGCGTCTGCCACTGCYCCGACATGCGTCGTCTGTAGTTCTTGGTAGTTCCTCTTCATCGCTTGCATCAGCTGCCGAAGCATCCCTTCATGCACCATTCGAATAGCATCGGCAGGTTTGCCTGGGCCGGCGCTCTCATGAGTCTCGCGCATATTGCAGAGGACAGAGGAGATCGCAGCGAGTCTCCTTTGGCGAAGTTCGGGCAAAGTTATATGATACTCGCCTTTGCTGTCCCTCGCAAATGGCAAGTTCTGCAATAGTCGATCGTGTCCCAAGTGTGTTAAGAGTGCCGATGTCAATGTATGCTGGAACTTCAGCAAAGCTTCTCTCTCTACAAGGGATAGTAGCCAAGCAGTAGTGACATGGTGACTGATGTCGGTATGCATGGTGGAGTGCTCGATAACGCGGGACATGAAGTAAGTCGTAAACTTCCGCTTCTGCACCGTGTCCCGCATTTGCCCCCATCCTGTTGCGCTGTAGTCGTTCACATAATCGAGCCAAGTTTTCTTGGCGTTCTTGACTGTCGACGCAGCTAGACGTACCCACAAATCGATGGACGTTTGCAGGAGTTGGTCGTCCGGAGCAACATCCGCGCCAAGTGCGTTAGATATCAAATGTCCGACGGGCCCCAGCAGAATGTCAACGATCGACACGCTGTCGGAGGCGGAAGCATCATGGGCAGCGAATTCTTGCAATGCGTCYGAATCGCCGAAGTCCTGGCTGTCGTCACTGCTATGCTGGCTTTCGTGGGTTAAGGAAGCCCGCTGCTCGACGTCCAAGGCAGTCTCGACCACGTGCAGGGCCTCTGTCATAGCGCTGATGAGACGTCTTTGAGACGGGTCGAAGAGCTCAAAGACTGTCCAAAAAGCCGTCTCTTCCGCCAGAAACACAGCTATTGACGAGCTGCTGGCTGAAATTAAAGCGCGTTTGAGCCCGGCAAGAGCATCGACAATAGTTGCTGCAAGCTGCCGCTGGTTATTGGTCACGGTGCTATCAAGCAAAGCTTCGGACGGATTCGCACCCTCGATCTTTGCCTGGTCGAAGGCTTGCTGGGCTTCAAACTTTGCGAGACGGTACTGCGCAATCGTAGTCTTCATGATGTCGGCATACCAGCTCGTCAATGGTCTCAACGCATCTAGGGTCTCAGTAGTCGACGCTTGAAAGCTTGCGATATTCGCCCATGATTTGACATTCAGGCGACAGGCTTCTCGATGAGACGTCGTATGGTCGACAAGTTCTCGCAAAAGGTGTACACCAGGGCGGTGTCCAGGAGGCGATGCGTAGTAGAGCGTGCATACCAAGTCATGATGGTTCCTTAGAGCGTCCAGTGTTGATCGCTCCACATCTGCGTCCTTTCTGTAGCTCCTGTTGTGATTGGGAATAAATCGCCAAGCAATACCCTGGATCTTGCGGTCTCCGTACAATTGATACTTCCTTATACCAATCAAACCGCTTGCGAGAATCTTCAGGAAGATGTGAAAAGAGCGATCGTCGTTCTGCACATCGAGTTCGACAAGGCTGCTGCCGAGCTGATCAAGGAATTTGGGAGACCCTCGACTATCTTCCTTCTTGAGCAAAGCCAGTCCTCTTCGGCTGAAGAAATCGTAAATGACGTTCAACACGGATTCGCATCGCCACCAGCCCCATTTGTTGACGAGAGTGTAGCATCTCGACAGCAATGCACGCACGTAGTCGTTGACACTGTAGCCGCGCACCTCGCTGGAACTTTCATAGAGCTCAAAGACTCTGCTGAGAATGGCCTGTGGCAGTCTCCAATTCTCTCGTGGCTGCATAAGCCTACCCCCAACGCATACGGTGCCTGTGCTAGTCATCTCCAGCGCGGGAAGTAAGCTGAAAAGGTCATACCAGAGTTTATCAATTCGACCGATGGCGCATGTCTGGTCGATGTCGAGCCCCATTGTAGAGCAGATGGACTCCCAAAAAAGAGATTTCAATCCGCTTGCAGGCATGGCATTGTTGAGTATCACAACACTGCTGAAGGCATGCGCATTTCCATCAACACCTGCGCCACGCTTTTCCGAATCCTTGTTGTCCTCGTAGAAAGAACGGAGCTCGTCGCAATGTCCGATTACGGCCATGTTGGCAAGCCTTTTGCTTGTGAGTGAGAGTTGATTTTCGATCTGTGTCCTGGTTGCTGCCGAAACATTATGGTGGTTGCCTATCTGAGAGGCCTGCTTGATTATGACCAATTCGTACTGAAGCACCTTGGTCCTGGTCTTTGGCAAAGGTTCAGTTGCCGCAGCGGGCTCCGAAAGAGTGTCTGCTAGGTCGACCACGAGTCGATACAGGCTCTCAGCGCAAGGCTGTCGATCGACCGCGTCCACAAAATATAGACACTTCGAGCAAAAGCGCGAAACGGAACGCAGCAAGTAGTCGATATTGCTGTCAACTGCACTCAACTGCTGATCTCGGTCGTAGGTCAAATCCGCAGTTTCCAATGTTTGCAAAGCTTCCGAAATGACAGTTGGGATGCGCTTGAAGCTGGCGGCCACGTCTTCATTCCACGCTCCCCACTCGACCATCTCGTTTCCCAGTTGCACTCGCATGCGCCCTGCAGCGCAGGTGAGATCTCGCTTGGCCAAGCTGAAGGCGTCATTGAGCTCACCGCTTCCAATGAATGTGGTATGTTGGAAGAAAGTCCCAAGGTCCAGCGCTTCAATGTCAAAGTCTTTAGAGTATCTGGTTCCAAAAGGTCCCAGCCCTTCCAATACAGGTTTTGAGGTATCTGTACCGGTCTGCTGAGGATCATCGGCGGCGCTGATGTCTGGTAGAGGTTCGCTTGGTTGTCTGTATTGTCGAGTCCCTATGTCTAACCGGCGAGCCAGCGATTTGCGTGGCCTGTGTGGTAGAATTGGGATTGCCGGTGCCGATGCCGCAGCCTGCGTTCCGGCATCATGAACATCGACACTGGACGTGTTCTCATCTGTCGTGTGAAGGAACCTTGTAAGCTGCAAGCCCGGAGCAAAGCGATGCTCTGGTAAAGCCGTGCTCTCGGCAAGGACTTGCATGCGTCGCCTGAACGCTGCCGCTCGGTGTGTCTGATCGAACTCCGTCTCTAGGGTCTCCAATTGAGCGCTGCGAACGCGAGAGTGTTGATATGCTTGCCGTCTTCGTGGGATAACAGGATCTAGCCTTCGGTCTAGTGGCTCTTGATCCGTAGCTCGCTGATCATCAGCTGAAGACTCATTACGTGGGCGCCCTAACCTTCTCGTAGGTCCCTGGCGAGGTTGTGTCATTGAGACTACAGGTTTCCTGGGCCTTGTTGCTTGTATGCGCGGTTGGTATGCGTTTGCAGGGAGGTTTGCAAGCGGGACCCGATCTCCTTCCATGGCATTGGCTTGCCTTCTCGTTGACAGTGCATCGAGCCTGTCTGGACTTTGCGGGGGGCGAGCTGCGATGGTCCCTTCTCGCCAGGCACGTAGAACAGATGATGCCTCTTCTGTATCGTCAGCAGTGGCAAGTCGCAAGACTTTATCCGTTGGCGAGTGACGTCCGCGACTTGGTACATTGCGAGCGCGGCGCATTGCGAGACGAACAAACTGTGGCACACGATTTCCAGTCGGCGAGGATCTAGGAGCGTCGACGATGCTTAGATGTGGGGGAGACGGTCGCGGGCCAGCCTGACGGCGACGACGTCGTTGTCTGAAGCCAGGAGCAACTGCGGATCTGTAGTCACGCTGTCCGGGCACATGATCTCGATTATGATCTTCTCGTGGCCCTGAAGATTTTCGGAAGGCGTCTGTGATCCGCGGTTGGTTCGCTTTACGCGCTTTACCTCYAGAACGGGACATCCCAGCAAGCATTGCATCGACTGAATCATCTTCCATTTCCTCATCGTCCACAGCAGCTTCGTTGGCGTCGATCGACAATCGCTGATCCTCGAAGGCAAGCCGCGCCTGCTTGGGATTTACAGAAAACTCGCGAAGAGAGACATCGGAATCTTCCGAATCACCATCTGCAATAGCATCTAACCCCGGTGAATCTTTCTGTCTTGGTCTGTTTGTAATGAGCTTGCGGGCCACACCCTTTTGAGGTTCTGTTCTAGGCGAAGGCTGCGCGTTGAAATCACGTCTCCCAGCCGGAGAGGCAGATATTGGTAGCCGCTGTTTTCGAAAGTCTATCCTTAGCCAGGATGCTGGCAAGACGCCTTTGATGCGCTTTTGCTCTCTGCGTAACCGTTTTGCTTCCGCTTCGGCTATCGCGTCGTTTTCAGACTCCGAGGAGCTTGAATCAGAAGATAGTGTATCAGACCCACGGCGAGCAGATTGAAGCATCCTGGTAGGAGAATCTGCAGGCGCATCGATGTCAAAATTTTGTGGTCTCACATCCGACGATATCTGGGGTGTAGGAAGTGCAGCAGGAACCCTCCCGCCCGGCAGCCTGAATCCAGAAACGACATGCCGGGAGCCTCTCGCAAACATATTTGGGGTTTCAATGTCGCTCGATGTTCGCGGCGGAGAAGGCGGTGCAGAGTTTTGCTGAGCCGCAACTGATCGCCCCCGAAGTCTTGCAGCAGAGCTTATGGCTGGGAGCTGGCCAGGGCGCCTCCTCTCGACCGCATCGATTTTCCTACGTTTCGCCGGACGGTGGTCTCCTAATTCGTCATCGGAAGAGCCGTCGACAAGATCGAAGTAGTCCAGTTGAGGATGCGCCTTGTCAGGCTGGGGGGCAGGCTGGCTCTCTGGCGGAGACGACACAGCTATAGCATCAGAGCTTTGGCTTGTAGCGCTGTGCGAAGCCGATTGCGTTTCCTCATTTGGTGTGTCCTGCTCAATTACACGTACAGGTCTGAGACCACGCTCTCTGAATTGCTTCTGGTATTGGGCCTTGTCATACATGTATGGATGAAGCTGCTTTTCCTGGCGAGCTCTCAAGCTACGCCGCGCATTCGCAGCAGATACGTGGGGCTGGATATCGAGGCCATCAACATTCGGTGAAAGGGATTCTGCTTCATCCAAAGCGACCATGTCATTGCCCCGAGGTAGGCTCTCAAGTCTCCGAGGGAAGAAGTCCAGAGGTGGTGAGACGTCTCGCTCGCTCAGAGGTGATGACAATAGCTCAGATAGACGCAAGAAGTCATCGTTTTGAGGAGCTGGGAGAGTAGGTTCGGGCAAGTCATCAGACGCAGGTCCTGGTGGCTGAGGAAGGTCTGTGATGCCGACCCGTGTGGCGCATTCGTCGTGCTCCTTTTGATCAGCGAGTAAGTTGTGTCGTTGGGATCGCTTCAACAGTGCCGATGCGCTGAGCTGTGGCTGCGTAATATGTTCGGTTGAAGACGGAGCCCAGGTTATGAGATTAGCTCCATCGGCTTGACTGGATCTTATCCTAGTATCTTGAGACGATTCTGACACGAGCGCAACACCGATGTGGCTGTCTCCGGTGGGCTCAGTGGCAGAGATGTCTTGATCTATGCTCGTGCCGTCTATGTTGTTGTCCAAGCTTGACTCTCTCGATAGCCTTGGAAGGTCGGCGTCTGTCAAGTTCACTGCACCATCTTTGGCCAGACTCGGTCCAGGTTGTGCAACTGCAACGGCCCTATCTGGTGTTTGATGACGAGATGCTGAGGCGGAAGTCTGCTTCATAGTCCTCCCTCGCCGCCCGTAAGTTTTCGCCACTTTGGCCTGGATCCAGTTGCTTTCTTCTTCATCTTCCGATGCATCTCGAGGATTGGGAGTGGTATTCTCCACACGGTTTCCCTGGCTATACTTTGCTATCTTGTGCGGTCGTTCCGGACTTGGAGAATCGGTATCCAGGCTGAGGTCCTCGTCCCCTTCCGAATCCTCCACCTCGCCACGATCCTGCCATCGCTTCATTGGACGCTTGAAGCATCTCTGTCAAGTCGATGATGACATGTGGTCCAGTGGTGCTGCGTCATGTGCTGCTATCCCGTGTCCTTTTGTCGTCTCGAAACTATTCCATGCAGGACGACGCGTGAAGTCGCGTGTTGGCGTGCGAGCTGCGCACGGACACTTTTTGAAACCCCRCCACAAAGCAGACACGAGGCGGCCTCGCAGCACGTGCACATAGTGCCAGCACTGCAACGTAACGTAACGCCTACCTGACTGTCTTCCAAGCAACCTTTCGGAGATCGCAAGTCTTGTTGAGAGCCAAAGAATACCCACGGCCTTGGAGAAGAACAACACATCCACAATCATGGCGCAAGACCCCCGAGCACTCTTACAAAAGGTAGGACAGAACTCATGGCGCATGCGACAGACCAGAGCTGATTCATTCCAATCTAGGCGGAGAAGGCCGCGCAGTCTGCTGGAGCCGGATTCTCGCTCTTTGGAGGCCGGACGGAGAAGTACGAGAATGCCGTGGAGCTATATACACAGGCGGCAAATGCCTTCCGTATGCAAAAGGCAGGCAAGGAAGCGGGACAGGCATTTGAGAGAGCCGCCGCGCTCCAATCAGGCAAATTGAGCGAGCCTGATGATGCCGCAAATACCCTCACTGAGGCCTACAAGTCATACCGAAAGGACGAGCCCGAAGACGCAGCACGAGTACTTGAGCAGGCAATCAACCATTACACATTAAAGGGCAACTTCCGAAGGGCGGCAACGCACAAGCAGAACATTGCTGAGCTATACGAAGTGGAGCTTGGAGACCAGAAGCGGGCTATGGAGGCGTACGAGATGGCGGCGTCTTGGTATGAGAACGACAATGCTGAACAGTAAGTCAAGACGACTTGAATTGAGGTATACACGGCGCAGCTAACATGGCATGATAGACTCGCCAACAAGCTCTATCTCAAGCTTGCCGACATTGCCGCACTGGAGGCGGACTACCTCAAAGCCATCTCCAACTACGAACGCATCGCCAAATCCGCCATCAACAACAACCTCATGAAGTGGTCCGTGAAAGAGTACTTCCTCAAGGCTGGTATCTGCCACTTAGCAAATGGCGACTCCGTCGCAACAAGCAGAGCGCTGGAGTCGTATCGGGAGACCGATCCTGGGTTCACACAGACGAGAGAGCACCAGCTGTTGGTAGATCTCTCCGAAGCTGTAGAGGAGGGAGACCAAGAGAAGTTCGCCGACAAGCTGTTCCAATTCGATCAGATGTCAAAGTTGGACAAATGGAAGACCACGCTGCTGCTTCGAGTGAAGGAGAGTGTGGAGAGCAAGGAAGAGGATTTTGCTTGAGCTTGTTCGGGCATCGGAGGAGTTATTGGTGTCCAGTCCAGTCCGGGTGGCAACATACGCGGAAGAAGTCTTCGTAGAGCATGGCAGTTCCTAGACGTATTACGGCCGATTGCATAGCTTGTCCTCCCATCAACCCTGTGCGTCGTGATTATAAGGCATCGTGCAGCATGTTTTCCTCACTGCCACTCTTCATCCCGTACGAGGCTGTCCATCTTCTTTATCGGGCTGACTATTACGATCCCGCGGCGAAGGGCCCCCAAAGAGCATCTGGCGTATACCCCATGCGAACCCGCCCTTTTGAGCATTGGTGAGCTCCTCCTTCGCCTCTTTAAGATCGCTCTGTATCGCCTGACTGATTGCGGTTTCCGAGTCTTTCACGGTATTGTGTTGCACACCGAATGTACCCTCTTTCGCCAATTGCTGCTCTTCCAATGCTGGTTGCAATGCTGTGTATGCTGTAGGATGGTCAGCGTCAATTTTTGTTCAAGCAGCTCAATCGGGGTGTGTCGGGTGCCTTTACCTGTTGCTACACCACAGACTGTGGCTCCTATTAGCCCTATCGCGTTGAAACCTCGGCCGCGCATGATGCAATCTATCTCTTGGTCATTAAAGCGACAAGAAGATGAGGCACAAAGTGTACGACGTTGGAGCAATGTAAAGTATGTTCCCGTCAATGATGACGGGATGCTTTCCGCCCTAGCCTGTGTCCGTCTTTGGTTCCTCAGGCCAAATTCCACCCTATTCGAGGTATTCGTTGGCCTACATTTCATTTGCACATTGCTTCGATATACACAGTAGAAACGATCTCTTTCAATCGTGCTGAACTCTCACCGAGCAACCTGGCTGTCATTACTCCCGCACCGGAGGCACTCTTCGCTCATGCAACGGACTCCAGCTCATCCGCTTTTCTCCTCGAGGAAGCTTGCCAGCCAAATACTGACCCGATTAACTACCACCACCGCCCTCTCCCATGTCTTTCACCACGCGTGGAGTTCTTTGTGTTGCAATGAGCATCTTTCGCGAATCCGTCACTTGAAATTGGCCTCAACGCTTCCGTATGGTACGCCATCCACCCGAAGTTCAAAGACCAATCCRGCGCTCTGAATTCGCATGGAAATCTCAAAGTCCAGATTATCAAACTCAATCCCTTTGGTCGTTGTCAAGCGAGTGAACAAGGCTTTGGGGACAGCGTTGAGATCTGTAGTGAGGGTACAAACGCTGACGAGATCTTTGGTGTAGGCGTCTGGCGCATGATCGCTCTCGCAGCCGATCAATTCATCTTCAACGCAAAGAGATTGGCCCGGGCGAAAGTTGCGGGTGTAATGGAACGATATAGGCTGATCGGCAGAAATGGGTGTTCCCTTGGACATGATTAGCCGACGTTGGCGAAACAGAACTTGGAAGGAAGTCGCTGGCTTACCTTGTTGACATGCCACTGCATTCGATCGCTCACCATCCACCGCTCCCAGAGTGGACTCCAATAGCGATCACTGATGGGATGTTTGGTTTCGTCAAAGACCGTAGCGTAGCTTGTGCCGTAGTGCCACCGACTACGCCGTGTCTCCACCAGACTACCTTCTATGCCTCGAATCACGGCGCCGCGCACGACTGCAGTCCATGCATGCAGCGGCTGTAGCACCTCCACGCTCTGCTGTGGTGCCTGCGCTGCCTCGTGTGTGGGTTTCGTGGTGTACGCAGGCGGAGGTACAGCGTTGAAGTGTTGCTTCACCCTCGTGTACAAATAGTTCGATTGTCCAAAGCCACCCACAAGTATGATGCCTGAAACACTTCCGCCTTTACTTTGAACAGCATCTACCTGTCCTTCCACCAAGCCGATGACTTCGTTAATCACAGGATCGAAGATGGTTTTCACCTCTTCTGCTGCAAGGACCATGAAACCGCTTTCCAGCCCAGCCTCTTCATCATCCGGTAGCCCGGGAAAGGGAACGTTGACTTCTTCGTGCTCCTCTTCGTTGAAATTACGTTTCACAAACTCGTCGAAATATCTCAATCCCATCATCCATGTCTTCGGTTTCTTGTCTCGCATCTCTTTGTACCGATCGACACCCAACCGCTGTCTCACACAATCTTCGAATCGATAGTTCAGGAACGCCGAGCCGCATAGCCCTCCGGTCCCTACGGCACTCTCCTCGATCCTCAAGGGGTTGACATGTGTAATCTTGTAGGCGATGAGGTCCACAGTACCACCACCGGCGTCGCACACAATGTAGTTTTCACCCAATTTGAGTCCGCTCGGTTGAATCGTCTTGAGGGTGTAGACTGCCGCGGCCTCGGGTTCCGATATAAGCTTTAGCTCATGCCTGCTTCCCATTCCCGCTCGTTCGGCGGCTTGCAATGTAGCATTCTTCGCCGCGTCTGACCAAAGAGCAGGCACGGTGAGAATGAATTCCACCCGGGTAGACTTCATGAATCCCTCTCCATATCGCCTTGTCATTGTCTCAATGGTGTGATCGTAGATCTTCTTCAGATAGTCTGTAACAGCATCCATAACGGTACGGCCACATTTCCGGAGCTGTGCCGCAGTGTCCAAAGGGCTTACGAAATGAGGAAGCGTCTGGTTGCGATCCAGGAAGAGCTTGATACAGCGAAGCCTGCTGTCTTCGGGCTTGAATTGGAATCCCCACCGTATGTCGTGTGTATCGCCGCCTTCTCCATTGGGCTTGGGAGGTCCATAGGCGATCTCTGTAGGGCATTTGTCACTCGTGATACCATTTCCTCCCGGCCAACTCTTGACAATATCCACATCATCTGGTGTCGCACTATAGGCAGCCGCTACACCACTAAAGGTTGTGCCAAAGTCGACCCCGACAATCAACTTGTCCTCTCGAGGTGGTTCGTGATGCGGTTCGTCGAGCGCAAGGGCACGCAGCTTCGCCTCGTTGCCGCCGTTCCCGTTCATGATCGCTCCTTCAGGATCCTGGGCATTCCGGGYCATGCCAGAAGCAGATATGCTCGTCGCGTGCGCTCAAGGTCAGCCAAGTGTGGACTCTTTGGAGGCAGACGAGCGCGCGAGTAAAGCGCTTCCCATTCGCAAGGGAGCTTCGGGCCAAAGCGACCGTTGGGAAACTGGTACAGAGGGGCAAGGATTGAAGGGCACAGCGCTGAGCGGATCGCTGAATAGGGTCAGGAAGACGAAAGGGGATCCCACCGTGCGGAGAGCTGAGCTCAATGTATATGTACTGTACGGTATCAAATGCCTGGCGTTTGGTACATGATACAACCTAAAAGTGACGAAAGTGTCTCAGTGATGGTGCGGAAGCGAGCAGTCGCTCTGGCGGACTCGCATGCAGCCACAGAAGTGGGGACGCACTCAATGGCTCGGCCATGATGATGCTTTGTGTGGAAGGATGCAAACCCAAAAAGTGTCGTTGGCTGTTCCCCTTGCCAGTGATCTCCACATTCGCCTCCAACACCACCTCTACACATATCAGCTCCTCGTTTCCTGCTCATCAATCTGGCTTGAGACGGCGTGATCTAGCCTTTAGGTGACGTATGGATAGCGGCTTACAATCCCTTAACGCCACGTCTGATATTATTGTCGCGGAATTGAGGAGCCGGATAGCCCCGTGTCTCAGGGATAGAACGAGAGAACCCTCTGCGTGCGCTGGTGAAATCGCCGGACAATGAACTTTGCAATATCAGGTAGAAATTTTGTACGCGAGATTTCGGGACGCGCGAACGGCAATGCTTCGCGATGAAATCAATCATGCTTCGCCTTCTGGCAGATCAAAATCGGCAGACTCTGGTGAAGAAGGCTATGACGTGCGCAACAAAGGAAAGGTGTCAGTTGAAAAGACACCGACTCCCAAGAAAGCCGTCGGGGACGACGCTTTGGAGGTTCTGAACGCAAGTCCCGCATCGATGTTCGCTCCTATTTCCACGGGACACGACAGCGAAGCGAGCAGCCCAAGCTCGATCAGCCGCAAACGTAGCCTCAAGCGTGCAGGTTCCAACATCGCCAGTCTTAGGGCTACATTTGAGCAAACAGAAGCGTTAGCAGTGCCTGTCAGACGCTTTGAAAAGAGACCAAGTCAAAATTCCCCGGATCGCGTTGATAGCATTCCGAGGAGCGGTTGCGAGCAGGACGAGATAGCACGATTGGAAAGGCAGCTGGCGAATGAAGTCGAAATGAGACAATCCTGCCAGAGTCAGCTGAAGTCGTCCCAGGAACGCTGCGAGCAACTGGAACTGGAAGTCCGGGCAGGTCGAGAACAACGGCTGCAAGTTCCCACCGAGTTCCAGAACAGAAGCAATGGCCCCCAAGATGACAGAGTCGAACGAGGAGAGAGCAGGAGCATACAGCGACAGCTCTATGAGCTCAAACGCAGCATCTCCACGGCCACGCGGATTGAGAACCAAGTGTCAGACTCTACATTTGCGCAAGAATTCGCAAACCTCCATCACGAACTTCAGAATTTCATCGTAAACACGTTCCGCCGTGTGAAGCTCACATCGACATCCGAGGAGCTGTGTGAAAGGCTAGAGGAAGTGACAGTAGTGCCGAAGCAACGGGGATACCTGCAATCATTATTTGTGGCGTTTCAGCCGGCCATGAAGTTGCCCGCGTTCCAAGCAACGGCAATATGCGTCCTGATGGAAGCATTCGAGGATCCATTACTGTTCGGATTGCCAAATCAACAGAATTGGCGAGACGACTTGCGGGAAACAATGAAAACGCTGCCTTCAATACTTACACCATCAGCATTCAACAAATGGCGATATCTCACGCTAGACGCTGTGAGGCAGAGTGTCGGTATCGAACAAGCGGTGCACTCAGCAGCCAGCCAGCTTTCCGATATGATTTGCGTCACCCTGAGCGCCCTTACCGATATGAAAGACTTGGGCACTCGAGCATCATCGCTCAATACAATTGTTATGCGTGCCGTGCAGCTGTCGCATCTTTTCAGAGTGCAGCGGGCTCAGTACGAGTTTTTTCTGCCGGCGCCTGGAGCTCCTTTCCAGCCGGACCTGATGGAGGACTGTGCCGTCGATGCTGATTCGTCTTCTCAACGCACTGTATGGTACGCAACCTTCCCGTCGGTCATCAAGCATGGCGACGAAGACGGGAATGACATGCTGCTTTCAAATGTGGTGGTGAAGGCGAAGGTGATCTGCAGAGGTTGAATCATCGGGGGAGAGCCTTCAGCTCTTGATTGCATCCTTCGAGACTTTGCGCTTCCGACCTGAAGGTGGATCGTTGAGCCAACGAGTGATGGTCTCGTTGTCATGTGTCGAATCATCCGTGGCCGGGATCCGAGCAGCGCCAACAGTATCACACTCCACTGGTCTGCGGCTTCGAACAATGTCGCCGTTGATGAGACGATCCTGAAATTCCACGTCGCGTTCAATGATTGCCTCGCGGCGACGGAGCCCCGGACTACTGTTCACACTTGATGTGGTTGCGGAGACTGGGGTCGTCACAGATGCCAGCTTCGCATTCGGCTCCGTGGAAGCAGTCTCAATTTGGGGAGGAATCACTGCCGCGGGTGTTTGCAGCTTCCGCATGCTCTCTTCGAGCTCACTGAACGATCCAGTGAACACGCGTGGTACGACGTGCCCAATGCGTCGAGCCGCCGGGGCAGGTTGACGTTGGACGGCCGACGTGTCTGGCGTGCTATGCGCGGTGTATTTCACATTTGACACGGCAGGCCGCCGATTGACTGCTTCCTCGACTGCACTGAAGGACTGGCCCACGCCGCAAAGATGGCTGGGTGCACTCTCCTGGACATTGGTACTGGCCGCTGCCTTCGCCTCTTGGAATAAAGAGAGCCATGAGACAGCGGGTGGCATTTTAACAGCTCTATTGCTCAGCCTTAAAGCGAGTCCTTCACTACGCTCATAGCAGAGGTGATGATAGTCGGCGATTTTCCTGGTAAGCTGACTCGCCCAATCGGCGGCCGTGGCGACGAGACAATATCTAAAAGCAAACAAGAGTCAGCGTTGTCTCACACATCGACAGCGGCAGACAAAGGTTTGAGGCGCGTCTTCCGAGACTGAAGGTCCTTTCATTGGTAGTACCTTGCAGTCCCGGGGCGTTATCTTTGGGCCTCCCATTGTACTTACAGCTCCGTCATGTCAAGATATGTAGCAGTCAGCTCGGGGTCGAGCTCCCAAATCTGATGACTTGGATTCTGCCGGTGCAACTCCAGGAACGGGTGATAGATTTTGTCGTCAAAATGCGCGGATATCAGCTCGAACAATTCCTTCGTGCCAGGCAGCCTTTCCATGTCGCTCCTGCTCGAGTCAACATGGTGGCTTGCTGAGCTTCTAGCACAGACCATACTAAGTACTCACCTGAATTCTTGTTCGAGGATCCGCACCTTGAACTTATCGGCGGTGTCTGATGGATTGAATGGACCATTCTTGGAGGTCGCCGCGATTCGGAACTCCTCAACGGTGTGAGAATGCAGGCGGTGGAAGGAGTGCATATGCTTTCTCGCGTCAGAGGCCTCCTCCGAGATGAGTCTCGATCCAGTGCACCATTCCATGTCTCCCGTGTATGTGCGCCTCAACAGCTTGGACATGCGGTTGAACAGGGCGAGCAGGTCGTGGAGCGCGCTGAACTCTGGGATATTGATGTGGCCGAWGGCGAGACGCGACTCGAGGTATTTCAGCGCCTCGGACTTCATGGTTCATGCGGTTGCAGTGGAACAATGGATGTGGGAAGGCGTGCGGGCGCGAGTATCAAGTTGACAGTGACGAAGGATGGCGAATGAGTGAGAGAGGGAGGAGGGAAGTGGGGCGGAGTGTTTGTTGATGGACTGAACACGATCACGCTGGCTGATCCCGCTAGTCCACCATGGTAGCTGGGGCGTAGACACAGGTAGAGRGATGTTCAATCGGAAACCCTCATATGCCCAAGAAGAACGAACTTGCTGGATTCAACCGCATCGATGTGTCATGAGCGAGGGACACGGAAACTGAAGTTTGCCGTCGGGCAAATCGAAGAGGTATGCTCGCAATCAGGGTGCTATTACCATAGGAGCAATGATGCATAGGGTCTTTGACTGGTATCACGACGACATCTCTAGCTGTAGAAACGGAACGAATGCAGCATGACCTGAGAGAAATATTTGTATTGTATTACCTGCTACCTACATTGAAGATGACGACAGAGCGCACGCATATACGTTTGTTCCATGTACAGGTCTGTACCGAATAATTGATGGTTACCAAGCCATTGAAATCCCTTTCGAGTGAGTTGGCGACTGTTATTACTTCAATCCGGCTATAAGCCAATGCGTTCCTCTAGACTCCCGAGCATAACGCCCAAGAGAAAGATTCCGGCCGGCAGCTTGCTCTTCGCACATCGACTAATTGTCACACCATATAGCCATGGAAGTGGAGTTGTGCCAACTTAAGATAGTGCGGTGAAGGGGTTGGGGGTTCGCAAGGGGAACGGAGAGGAGAGGCGCGACTACTCACACCGATGAGAAGTGGAGAGACACATTGCAGCCATAGCCGAGTTGAAGATTGGAATTGCTGCTTGCTTCATCAGTCTTCTCCGTCATCATCGTCAGTCTGCCCCGGAACGTCAAGAACGCGGTCTCCAGCAGACTGAAGTGTCTTTCGACTCCACGCACGTACGCCTTTCCAAACCGCAAACAGGAATGTGCAGATACCAACGAGCAGGGCGACCCATCCGAGTTGTTGAAGTCTGTCTCTACCGCTCCCGCCAGCTGCACTTCTTCCCATGCCGCCCGTTCGGATGACGTGGAAGGGCGAAAGGGTGAACATGAATTTAGCAAAGCCGAGCAGTCCAAGCGAAGCCACTCCCTTAGCCCAATGCTCCAACCAGGTCGCATCCTCGTCCTCATATATGAGGGACCCCGTTGGCCCACCACGGGTAGCGATTGTGTCGACGGGATCAAGGTACATGTTGATGATCGGGTCAGCAACGAAGCCCAGCAGGAAGATGCTAACGAGAAAGATCAACAGCGTCAAACCGACTTGTGCGGTAGTGCTACTGATCCAGGAAGACCACGTCAAGCGCTGCAGCCGATACCGGTAGCGACAAGTCGGGCACTCCCAATAATTACGCTTCTGTGTAGGATCGGCGCGGCGCCAGGCGTTTAGGCAGGCCTCATGGACATATTTCTGGCTGCCTTTACATTTGCAAGGACTCATGAGCCGACCGTCTTCACTCTCGTAGGTGACACGCGGCAGCGGCCGGAGTGCATCAGGCAGAGGCAAGGCAGTGTCCTGGTGGATAGTTGGGTGCACTACCTCGAGACATATACGGCACTGGCGGGGTGGATAGTGGGTCCTCGCGCGTCGCGGCGGTGGCTCTGCAGTGGATGTGGGCTCGTTCTTCGGCTGCTGCGGTTGTTGTTCGTCGTCGCCATCGTGCTTCGGTKCGCCAGGAGGAGCAGTATTCTGTTCTCCTCCTCGTGCTTTCTGCTCCGCTTGCCCTTCCTGCCCGAATGTTCCGGGAATGTCCGCTGGAAATGACCAGCTTGCTCCTGTGCTGTACGCGGCGGCCATGGCGGATTAGAGTCTGTTTGAATGGATGTGTCGGTGATGGTAATGGTAAGCGCTTTAGTTCAGCCAATGGTAAGCGCTTTAGTTCAGCCAACTGCAAGAGTGCCACATGCACAACATTCCTTTGTTCGCATGTTGATCGCGCTGGTCAGGCGGAGAGAGGCGGCACTTGTAGTGGTGAAGTGAGGAGGAGAATAATCGGGAAGAGATGTGTCCACCGAGAAGAGAGCTAGTTCTAAGAGACTAGGCCAAGTCTAGCCAGCTCTCGTGAAGGCAGTCACCGAGCTTCGCGTACGACTTCATAGGACAGCTCAACTTAGGTTGCATGCAACATCAGAACTTCATCTGCTCCACGACATCACCATCCTCCACCTCAACATACTGCCCGGCCAGCATTGTATCGTCTGTTAGCTGCACACCATTGCGATACAAGTAACGACAGCGATCCTCTCACACCTCCCTCGTGCGCATAGCACATCTCAAACACACCATGGCCGACCGCTACAGCTTCTCCCTCACAACTTTCTCCCCCAGGTGCGTTGCGAATCCAGTCAACGGTTATGCAAAGCGATCGATGCTAACATCAATTACAGTGGAAAGCTGGTACAAATTGGTAGCGCGCCCAGCAGCATTGATACATCCGCATCAACCACTGACCTATATCYCAGAATATGCGCTCAATGCCGTCAACCAAGGTGTGACATCGCTCGGTATCAAGGCGGCCAATGGAATCGTCCTCGCCACAGAGAAGAAATCATCCACACCGCTCATCGATGCCTCATCCTCGTCCAAGGTCTCGCTCATCACGCCCAACATCGGCATGGTCTACTCTGGCATGGGTCCCGACTACCGCGTGCTGGTCGACAAGGCACGCAAAGTCAGCCACACGGGATACAAGCGGATATACAACGAGTACCCACCGACACGGATATTGGTGCAGGATGTGGCGCGCGTGATGCAGGAGGCGACGCAGAGCGGTGGCGTGCGGCCGTACGGTGTGAGCCTGCTGATTGCGGGCTGGGATGATGGCATTGAGCCTGAGCAAGAGGAGCAGAAGGCTGCCGATGGCATGGCAGTCGACGCTGACGCGCCAAAGAAGCCGACGGGCAAGACGGGAGGCATCCTCAAGGGTGGGCCCAGCTTATATCAGGTCGATCCCAGCGGCAGCTATTTCCCGTGGAAGGCGACGGCTATTGGTAAGAGCGCTACAAGCGCAAAGACGTTCTTGGAGAAGCGGTACACGGAGGGATTGGAGTTGGAAGACGCAGTGCACATTGCGCTGCTGACACTAAAGGAGACGATCGAGGGTGAAATGAACGGCGACACTGTGGAGATTGGTATGTATTCGTGGTGGATGGAGTGCTGATACACATGCATATGCTGACTTTTTCCAGGCATCGTCGGCCCACCCGCAGATCATCTGCTCGGATACGAGGGCGTCGAGGGCGCTTCCGGCCCACGGTTCAGAAAGCTCAGTCCTGCGGAGATCGAGGACTACTTGACCAACTTGTAGATTATCATCAAGGCATAGAGCGGCGTTTTCGGAGCGATAGCATCCGTGGGGAGGATTACAGATACCTGTACGAACTAGCACGTTGCCACGCTCTTCTTGCTTTGTCATTGCAATTCCACAGTGATACGGGAGAGACCGCAGCGTAAAGCTACTCCACTTCAGTCGCTCCTACAGTGGACGACTCCTCGATCCCCATTGCTTCACCATCATTCTCAGAGCTCAGCCCAGCTACATGAACTTTCCTTTTCCGGCGGCGCGATGTCCCCCTGGCCTCTAGCAGCTTGCACGCCTTGTAAGCTGCCTTCACCTCRGCCTCTTCCTTACTCCCGCAGTCCCCAACAGTCGCGACCGACTCGTCGCCAACGATGACGGTACAGGCAAACGTCCTCCCCCCATTATCCTTCTCACTGCGACTATTTTCATACCGAACCGCGTCCCGATCAGCAAGAATCCCCATTCGTTCTTTTGGTGAAAGCGTATCCACATGATCGTTCAAGATCCGCTTCATGTGTTTGAATATCCCAAGCCTATCTGCAAAAGCTTCACAGACGCTCATATCGCCTCTGGAGTCGACGAACAGGGCACCCAGAATAGACTCCACTAGGTCACAGAAGAACTTTTGCGGGCGCTCTGCTACCAGTGCGGGCCAGGGGTATTCCTTGCTGTTGGCCAATGCTTCGTCAATTTCTGCATGCAGTTGCTCAAAGGCTGCGAGAGACTTTTGCTTCAGAGGCAATAGTTGAGAACCGCAGCGAAGAAGATCGTAGAGATGGAGTTTCCTGACAGACACTTCGATCTCGCACGAGTCACCGCTGAGAACCACTTGTTCCATTGCCTGTTCCACCTCATAGCTCATGCACAGGTGCCCCAAAAAGGCTGAGTTGACCAGAGCTTCGTGGATTCCGTGCATCTGGTCATGTCTAAGGTTACGGGCATGGGCGAATAATTTGGGCGTGACCAGCATATCCAGTACTGAATCGCCGAGGAACTCCAATCGTTCGAGGGACAGGCCGGTTTTGTTGTAAGGAAACGAAACGTGGGTAAGGGCCTCTATCAAAAGTGTTTTGTTGGTGAAGGTATGTCCCACAACCTGCTCGAGGAGCGATAAATTGTTCACTTCGCATGGTCGGAGTTCTCCAATCATGACGTCGAAACAGTGTCGTGGTGAGAACCAGGTTTCCGTTGGCAGAAGCGTTTGGATACACAGCAGAGCTTGTTCTATCTTGCCACCATCGACGAAAGCGGCTCCGATGAGTGCCTCGACAACATCGGCCAGTGTCTTAGTGGAAATTTGGCGTTGCTTGGGTTCATTCGAGACGATCTCGCTGACGTAAAGTGGTCGCCACTTGCTGCCGGTAAATTGCGTGGTGAGGATGTATTTGTCCAAGCCAAGGTCCATTGCTGCCTTTGCTAAATTGGTGTTTCGTACCATTCGATCACGCTCGAGAGTCAGATATGACTCTGGCCATGTTGGATGCTGGGCCATGACTTGTAGCTCTGTACAGTGCTTGAGGCAAGTGTCGCCTAGGTACTCCAAGCGATTGTAATCATGCATCTCGCCAGTGGCCGGAGCGCTGATAGCTTCTAATACGAGAGATACGTTGCTGATACCCACATTCTGCAAAACGGTATTGTTCAACTCGGCAGCCGAGAGGGCTGTGTCCATTCGGTGTATAATTGATGGAGCGAACGCCGCGAACAATGCGTATTTTGCTGGCAACAGATCGATGGTACAATCGCTCAAAGAAAACGACTGGGCGGTCGTATACGCAGCGTTTGTACCCGCATCAGATGTAACTGGATGCAAAAAGTCTCTGCGCTTTGGGAAGCTCAAGACTACAAGCTGGTCATGTTGTACCCCTGAAGAMAAATTCCCATTCTTGGCATCAAGAAAAAATGTGCGACCAGCCTGGCTGGATACGCGAACTACGCCGGCTTGCTCGAGTGTACCGGCTGCAATGAACTCAGATGCTGTGCGATTGCCGTGGACCTCTTGCAGCCATGTCCCGAGATCCGCAACCGCTGACGGAGCAAACAGTACGAGAAAGTCGTCTGCCTCGGACGCCATGCGACTGGCATGAACAGAACTGAGAAGGACCTTGGTTGTCGCTCGCAGTAGTCTCAATTGCTCCCTGTCCATGCTCAATCGAGTAGTAGTAGGGCGAGTAAACTGAACAGTGTATGTCACTTCGCGGTTCCAGTAAAGCACGATGTCTTCTAACTTTGGTGGCTGGAATGGCGTCCAAACATCCATCTCGACGAGTTTCTCCTCAACCAGACTTATGCTCAAGCTGGTGTTGTACCATGAGTGCTCGTTTATGCCACCTTCGTAGGAAACGGCCAGTGAAAGTTTGCGGTCTGAAACGCAAACGATCGAAGGCTGGTCATAGTGTTGACCGGTCTCGGGCCCATACTCCTTAGTCAAAGGAAGCAAGTTGTCGTTGATCAGACAATTCTTATGCAATTTGACGTATGCTTCGAACGCCGCATCCTTCACTGCCTGATCCTCAGTTTTCCAGGCTCGTGCGGAGGAGGCATGGCGAACACTGATGTGAACAAAGGAAGGTAAATCAACGACTGCAGTCCACAACTCAGTAGTCGGATCTTGTACGGTGTCAAACTCAGGCCGTAGGTCGATGTAATTGCTTGCGTGCATGGTGCCTACGCTACAAAAGTGATAGAGATGAGCTTTGGCATTGTCCAGAGTAAGAATAGCGCCCGTGGCATCAACACGATACAGCCTGTCGCCTGGATCTGGGTCTTCATCGACTCTTTCATTGAGTTGACGGGTATCGTCCATGTATAGTTCTTTCATTCGAGCCTCGAGAGCCTCCCACGGCCTGTTCTGCCTCTTGTGGTCGTCTTGCGAGACGAAAAGTACGTATTTGGAATCATTTTTCCTCGCTCGTCCCCGCCGCTGAACGAACGAAACGAGGTTCTTCGGTATCTCGAAGCAAACGACGAGATTGCAAGAGGACACATCAATCCCTTCTTCGAGTACGCTTGTACATATCAWCAGATTTTTGGTACCAGAGCGGAAGGCGTCAAGGTCGGCTTGCTGATCTCTGATGTCGACCAGATCGGCAAGCGATCCTTTGCGTTTTGATGAGGTGGAAGTGCCAACGAATGAGGCGATTTTGTACGAATTTCGAACTTCTGGTAGTCGTCGAAGGAGCTCTGTCAGTGCAGTGACATGTACTCGTTGCTCCACGAAGATAATGCCACGCAGCGAAGGACTGGCAGACTTCTGTAGAACCTGCACCAGCTTTTGCGCCTTCTCGGTAATACAGGACGTGTCCAGCGCCTCCTGGAAATCAGACACACTATGACCCTTGACTCTAAGCAAAATGCTGGCCAAGTGCGATCTTTCGCGTTCGGAGAGGTCGGGAAGGACGGTGCTCTCTGATGCAATCCCTTCGCTGAACCTATCAATGCACGTCGACACGTACCAGCTAGCGATCGATGGCCCGAATTCCGTCTCCAGAGTTGAGGCGCGCAGATCGAGGGCCCTGATCTGCTCAAGGCTGTACGTTTTCCGTTTGTTCATGACCGAGATGAGTTCTTTCGTGGCCTTCAGGTCATCTCGTTCTCGTAGATCAAGGACGTAGGGATCGGTATTGACATCGTAGCTTCGAGCTTCCCTTGCAAGGGCGGAACAAACATTGTCCGAAATAGCTGGGACGTCCGCAGAGTATAGGACTACTTCTACCCGCGGTGCATTGACATGACGCTCCAGCTCAGCTCGGTGGGTCTTTGGAGTGACCGAWATAGCGTGGAGATTGGCCTCTAGCATCTCAAGGCTACCATGTTTTGAGTTCACGACAGGGCTCGCTGTGAGGCCAAGGATCGCCGGCACTTTCAGTCCACGTTTTTGCGCGGGGTCGATGAATTGCATGTTGATTGTGTTCATTGGGTGCTTCTTGGTCGCGTGGTGTGCTTCATCAAACACGAGGAGAGAAATGCTCGTAATACTGACGAATGCGTGGGTGAGAGCGTCCAAAAGCACGGCGGGGGTCGCAACGACCACGTCCACATTGTTGAGAGTCGCATCCCAGAGCTTCTGATCAGTCCATTTGTCGACATTGTCGAGTCCCGTTAAACTTATGGTGCGATATGCTGGCAATTCAGCTGAGATAGCTTTCTGCTGTTGCATCGCCAAGGCGACAGAGGGCGTCAAGAACCAAATGGTCTGAAGTGCTGTGGTCAGAGTAAGATGCTCATAGGGCAAAGAATATGTACGGGGCCGTAACGATGGAATCCGCCTACCTTTGGGCATTCCGCATTCTCGAGCTCTCTTCTCATGCGAGCGATGGCAATGTGCGTCTTCCCTGAGCCCGTATCCATTGCTACAATGACATTACGTTTCATGCTAGCTTCCAGCATCTCATGTTGGTAAGTTCGGAGTTTGACACCGCCATCGTCTGCGGCGGACTTCATTATTGTAGGCGACTCCATTGTAGGCGGCTCCATTATAGGCGACTCCACTGTAGGCGACTCCATTGATGGGGAATCAGAAGGATAAGGTACACCGTGGTGGGCTCAGCTGAAGTGCAGGAAGGAAGAGGAAGAAAAGGAAGGAGAGGAAGTTATGGGCATTCACCCATACTGCGAAAGGAAACTCCAACATTTTGCGGGCATCGAGGCTCCCTTGCTTGCTGAAATGATCGAAGGCGATGCACCGCACATGAGATGTTCAATGTGTGTGACAGTGAAACAAGATACGGGAAGGTAGGTTCTTCGGTTCGCCGGGCGCCGTTGCTCTCCTGCAGGGTCAAGCTTCGATGAGATCTTCCATCGTCGCGCATCCGCATCCACGTTTCTGCGTTTCACATCCACACCTCCATCATCCCATCCCACTCCTTGACCTCCACCAACCTCACGCGTGCCGTCCTGGCTCTTATTCTTCCGGAACGTGCGTCGCGACAGCAAATAAAATCCCGGCCGTCATTGTCAATGCTGACAAGTTGCCTCACAGATCCTCCTCCTTTTTAATACTTAATAAGCAGTCTTACCTTGCTGTCCACAAATCCTCCACCTGTCCTCGCCAACCCACTTGGAGATCTTCGTCAAAATGCGCGCCTCTACGATCGTCCTCGCGCTGCCTGCGCTCGCCGTTGCTCAGCAGCAAATCCCTATCCTCGACCAAGTTCGAGGATGGTTCGACAAGGCCACGGCGTCTCTATCGGCCGTGGTCTCGTCGGCCACAGAAGCCATTCCCTCCGTCGCCGTTCCGGACCCCGTTGCATCCGGCGCAGCAAAGATTGCTGACCTTAAGGTCGAACGGTGAGTGCAGAATTAGGTGCAATAGGATCACGGACGTGCTCTAATCGTGTAACGTCACAGCTTGGGACTGGACAACCACAATGAGATCGTCCGGCCTGGTTCGCCAACCGCAAGCACTGGCATTGAGACCTGGATGGTGCTCGTGACCGGCGGAAACAAGACGTGCTTTGGCATGTGCGACACTGCCGAGACGGCTTTCAACAAGAGCGTTGCGCTTCTGGCAGCTGCACCCTCCCCGCCAAGTTTGGCAATGCTCAGCTGCGAGTCGGATCCCGTACTCTGCCACGCATGGGCTGCCAGCCCTCCCTCAATTCTTCACATGCAGCTTCCGCAGCCTCTCGCCGACCAGTCCCTCCCGGCYTCGACCGTGCGCTACATCCCACTCAACCGCACCACCGTCACAGCATCGCAGATTGCGGCCTATCACATCCAGGACAAGTACCTCGAAATCACCCCATACGAGGGATACTTCCACCCATTCGACGGTCCCCTCGCAAAGTACCAGCTCTCCATCCCGGCCGGATACCTGATTTGGGGCTTCTCCCTGGTTCCCTCTTGGGCATTCATGATCGGCATCTCATTCCTCAGCCGCACGTTCATGGGCAGACGCATGGCCGGCCAGGCTGATCGTGCGGCAGCTGCTCCTGCGGCCGCGGCTCAGTAAAAGTCTTATAGTCACAAATGAACGAGCGAAGGAAATATACCCATACCAAAAGTAGCATGTGTTGGAAAACAAGAATATGTGCAATAAGAGGGCAAATAGTTGAACCAAACTCTGGCATGTGAATGAGAATCTGATTGCAGGCTACGAGACCTATCACATTGTGTTGCAGATGCTCTTCGTTCTCACAATGATCATCTTCAGCTGGGAATTCAAGGTATAAGTAATACCACTTTTTCTCATGTGGATATTGATCGCATCAACGGGCAATTCCTCGCGTCTCACTTGCACGCCTCCCAATTAATTGCACTCCCCGAATTTGCGAAATCAAAAACGCCGGAGCGCCTCGCTAAAGTCCCTCAACACTGCCATATTCATGCTCATATTGATCTCATTGCATTTGTGGTCCAGCTTCGTCCAAGCCCTCGAGACCTTGCATCTATTGTCTCAAAGTAAGCGGAACTGCTTCAATAGAATAGAATGTATCTTGCGAAGCACTTACAGGATCGTCTGCTCTACCATTCGCTTCCGAATCTACTTGTTCTTCGTTGACGTTGTACTTGCTGGCATAGCCTTCTTGCTCCCCTGAAAATAAAGTCAGAATCAATTGCAAGCTCTCCTTCGGGGTACACAAACAGATGGCTGTCCTGCTACCTAGACCTTCGCCTGCGTTTTTCTGCGGCTTGGCCTGGTTGACCTTGATCACTCGTCCATAAAGCTCTGACTGGTCCATGTTGTCGATGGCTTCGAGCGCATCCTCAGCGAGTGAGAATTCGACATAGCCAAAGCCTCTGTGCGGATCTCTGTTCGATGGTCTATAACAAATTAGCAAACGTATACCTCAGTCGCGCAGGTCCAACATACAGTTCAGGCTTTGGAAGTGCTACATCCACGATTTCTCCAAATGGAATGAAGGCATCGTGCAGAGTCTGGGCGGTGACTTGCAAGTCGAGACCACCGACAAACACGGTCGATTTCTGTTTGGTCGTCTCGGCCATGTTGTTTTATTGAAATCGACTGCGAGGTGTGTAATATGGAAGATATTGTGCCTAGGACGAAGTTCTGAGGTCGATTTCTCACGTGTCAATGCGTCGGCGGATGGAAACGTAGCTGCTGCCCGCTTCAGGAGGGACAAATATAACCAAACATCCCACCAACGACCTCCCTCGAAATCTCGTCCCGTGTTCATTTTCTCGCTCTCGTCTGTTTCTTGAGTGAAGCCATTTCCCAGTCCACATGTGTGACTTGTGAGCTTCTCTTTGCAACGAAACCAACGACACGGACGAACAACAATGGTTCGCCTCCGCGAAATCCAGCGCACCGCGGTGTTTGCCTGGTCACCGGGAGCTGGAGCACCTCTACTAGTGACGGGCACGCGTGCCGGCGCCGTCAACGACGATTTCTCCAGCGAAGTCCAGCTGGAACTGTGGGATCTCGCTCTGGATCAGTTGGACCATGACGGAGAGTTAAAGCCAGCTGGCAGCATCACCACGGACGCGGGCTTCAACGATATAGCGTGGAGTGAGCCAGACGACGATCATCCTCTGGGTGTTATTGCTGGTGCGCTGGAGAATGGCTCTGTGGATCTGTGGGATGCGCAGAAGCTGCGTGCTGGCGCTGCCGATGCCTTCATTTCGCGGACCACAAAGCACAGTGGCAGCGTCAAGGCACTCCAGTGGAACCCCTACCGACACAACCTGCTGGCCTCTGCCGGTACCAAGGGCGAGATCTACATCTACGACATCAACAACATGGCCAACCCATTCCGTCTGGGTGCTACTGTAGCAAGAGCAGATGACATTGAGTGTCTGGATTGGAACAAGCAGGAGAAGACGGCCCATATTCTAGCTACGGGAAGCAGTGGTGGATTTGTCACAGTGTGGGATGTTAAGCAGAAGCGGGATATCCTGACCTTGAACAACCAGGGTCGCAAAGCTGTGAGCGCGGTGGCTTGGGACCCCGAAGAGAGCACAAAGTTGGCAACTGCGACGCCTAGCGATCAGGAGCCTTTGATCTATCTCTGGAGTCTGAGGAACAGCAGCGCGCCGGAGAGGACACTCAAAGGCCACGAACTAGGAGTTCTAGGGTTGTCGTGGTGCGTGCAGGACCCAGACTTGCTCTTGTCTTGTGGAAAGGACAATCGCACTATTTGCTGGAATCCCAAGACCGGAGAACACTACAGTGATTTTGCAGGAGGGTCGAATTGGGCATTCCAGACCAAGTGGAACCCGCACAATCCCGCGCTGATTGCAAGTGCATCGTTCGACGGCAAGATTGTAGTCACTTCCATACAAAACACAAACTCCAAGTCAGAAGAGCAGACAGCGGCAAACCAGACTCTTGATGGCGAGGACTTCTTCGCCAAGGCGCAAACTCAGCCTCAAGGTACCTCTTTCAATCTCCCCAAGGCACCTCGATGGGCATCTCGACCGGCTACTGTTTCCTTCGGGTTTGGCGGAAAGCTCATTCGAGTGAGTTCCGACGCTGCTCGCAAGAGTAAGATCACCATCGACAGCTTTGCAGTGGACGAAACTGTTGGCGAAGCCACAAAGAAATTTGACGAACAGCTCAATGGTGGAGATTTGGCTAGCATCTGCGCTAGGAAGATTGATGAGGCGCAAACTGAGGAAGAGAAAGCCGATTGGCAAGTAATTGAAACGCTAAATGCAGGCAAGTCGAGAAAGCAGCTCAGGCAGCATCTCGGTCTTGGTGATGAATTGGATGGCGACTTGGCCAAATCGGCTGAGAAGCTTGCTATCGACGACGATGGCGCAGCGAAGCCTGAAGCTGATGCCGACAAGGACGACTTCTTTGGCAATGGTGATGATGGCGACAACTTCTTGGCAGATCTAGCAGCCACCAAGGGAGCCAAGACGAACAACCCATTCCACATCTACACCGGATCTGAGTCTGATGCTGACAAGAGCATCACGCGGGCGCTGATGCTGGGAGAGTTCGAGGCCGCTCTTGACATTTGCTTAAAGGAAGACAGAATCTCGGACGCTTTTATGATTGCTGTCTGCGGCGGTCAGAAGTGCATCGACAAGGCTCAAAACGCTTATCTCAAGAAAAAGGCCAATGGTCCAAACTACCTTCGGCTTCTTGCTAGCATTGTGGGGAAGAACTTGTGGGATGTTGTCCATAACGTGGACATCAGCAATTGGAAAGAGGTCATGGCCACATTCTGTACCTACGCCGACGAGACTGAGTTTTCGGACTTGTGCGAAGCGCTTGGAGATCGCCTGGAGGAGGCTTACCAGTCGAACAACGACAAGAATCTGCGACGGGACGCTTCCTTCTGCTTCCTCGCGGGCGCCAAGCTAGAGAAGGTTGTCAACAACTGGGTTGAAGAGCTGCAGGAGAATGAGAAAGCAGTCTTGGACAAGTCAACAGACAACGATAGCTTCTCTGTGCATACCAAGTGTCTGCAGGATTTCATCGAAAAGGTATCTGTTTTCCGGAAGGTTACCGCTTTCGAAGACGCCGAGATGCAGTCGACGGCAGACTGGAAGCTTGCACCCCTTTACAGCCTATACGCCGAGTATGCAGAAATCCTCGCAGCTCATGGCCAACTTGCAAGCGCCGCGCAGTATATTAACCTTTTGCCGACGAAGTTCAACGGTGCKGAGTCAGCACAGCAGCGCATCAGACAGGCTACGACGAAGACTGCGGCTGCCACTCAGACCAGAGCCTCAACCACCCAGCGTGCGGCCACACGTGCCCAGCCTGTTATACCGGCCTTCCAGCCGGTGCAGGCAGCGCAGCCAGCGCAACCACTGATCAATCAGGCTCGCAATGCTGCACCGTCTCCATATGCGCCCGTGGGAACCGGCACGCCTGCACAGAGTATGTCCAATCCATATGCGCCGACGACGAATGCCTATGCGCCGACGACGAATGCGTATGCCCCTGCTGGATACCAAGCGCCACAGCAGCAAGCTCCATACGGGCAGCCAGCAGCGTATGGAGGATACCAACCTCCACAGCAGCAAGCTCCTCACGCACCCCCTCCGCGAGCAGGAGGAGCTGCATCACCGTCTGTTGCTCCTCCGTTCACTGCGAAGAAAGTAGGCGATTGGAACGACATGCCCGAGGGATTCCTCAAGGAGCGTCAGCCAAACTCGCGAAGGGGCACACCTGGACCCCAGCCCGTGGGCTCCCCTTTCCCAAATGCAGTACCCAACACTATGGCATCCCCTCCTCCACCTTCATCCGCGCAGTACGGCTTCCAAAAGTCGACCACACCTCTACCACCTCCTCCCAGAGCCGGCGAAGCACCTCCGCGAATCATGTCCCCGCCAATGGGCGGACCACAGGGCATTCAACGTCCAGCTTCCTCAGCAGCGAATGCATACGCTCCACAGACGCCCCAGCAGCCTGCCGGTTCAACTCTTCCACCTCCACCAGGACCACCACCTGTGCACCGCGGTGCGTCTCCATATCAGCCTCCGCCATCCACCTCCTCCGCAGCACCCTCGAGCAGATACGCGCCAGCGCCTGGCAGCCAACAGCAACCAGCGCCTGGAATCATGATGCCGCAGAGGAATGTTGCACCAAATCCGTACCAGGCTCAGCAGCAATCGCAGACGCCATACGGCCTCCCCCCACAGGCGCAAGCCCCACCACCTCGCACTGGCCCACCTCCGCAGGGACCGCCGCGAGGAGTGACACCTTCGACCCAGTCCAGTGCGGCACCACCTCAGGGACCGCCCCGAACTGGGTCGACCCCTGCCTCAGGGCCTCCGCCTGGCGCTGCCTCGACTGCAAGGCCATCCTTTCCCCCTGGCGACCGCTCACAAATCTCAGCCACAGCACAGCCAATTGTAGACCTCCTGACTCCTGAGATCACTCGTATTAGGACTGTGGCACCACCAACGTTCAAGCCTCAGGTTGAAGACATGGCAAAGCGAATCAACATCTTGTTTGACCACCTAAACAATGACGACTTGTTGAAGCCAGACACTGTTCAACAAATGGTTCAGATTGCGCAACACGTGCAGGGCAAGGAGTGGGACCAGGCACAGTCACTGTTCACCGAGATGCAGTCAACGAAGCTGGAGACGGAGGGGAAGAACTGGATGGTACGTGCATTCAATTCTTCCGTTGAAGTGTCCAACGAACATTGCTAACATTGCTACAGGTCGGTATTAAACGGCTGATAGCCATTGGCCGAGCTACCAAAGCTTGAACGTGCGGCGCATGAGTTTTGTATGCTATGACTCGGCACGAAACTAGCAGAAGTAGTAACCTGCGAACCAAAAGCACAGATCCTAGACGATAATTTATGTTGTCCGTCTTGAATAAGACGGCAAGTGACGGGATGTGCAGCCGTCTTTCGATTGAACGTCTTCCGCCATCCTTACTATATTCATGTCTACGATCGGGAGCCCTGAATTTCGCGGGAATGCCCCCTGAACCAGGAGAAATCGTAATTCTGTGCTACTTGCCAAGTTTATCACTTACAGTTGTACACTGCAAGTAAACGCTGCTAGGACCCATGTCGGTGCACAAATACTGTTCCAACTCCTGTTCTAAGAGGACGCCTCCCATTGTGTGAACGATACACCTAAAATAAGAAGTGGGTCATCGAAGCGCACGCCTTCGAACGTCATGTTCGCAGAAGCTCCCTGAATAATGAAGTCATGCTTCGCCGCAAAGGGTTTATCTGGTGGCAGTTGCAGGACCTTGTCTTTGAAACGGGACACTACTATGTACGATGGTCTTGCTGACATGGTCACCTGTCTGTAGAGCAGGAGAACCAGCGAATAACGAAGTTGATGAAAGTGCCSACACTATTCGTACCAATACATGCTACCACGTCGCCACGCTTGACCGCTTCGCGACGCATACCTAGCATTAGCAAGATGAGAGACTCGCTCCCGCAAGTTCGCCAGATCGTAGTGTTCGGTGTCTGTTCCGCCCCTCTGACGCCTGACGCCTGTCAAGATTGGTACGCGAGTATTCTGATCTAAATAAGGGCTTTCCAATAGATTCTAGGCAAAGCTCAGGCGAGCCTTGGGGAACCAGACAGCTCGCGGCATCAGGTACCGCACGTCGCTAGTGAATATATCATAATGTGGTGCGACCTGTGCAACTACCTTGTTAAAGGACCAAATATGCATCCAGAAGTCATTCATGGGGTCGGTCGACCAGTTTCATAGATCCTGATAGTCCACTGGTCCTGATAGTCCACTGGTCCTGATAGTCCACTGGTCC